>NW_021137715.1:0-1457 GCF_004193835.3 Ostrinia furnacalis
TTCCCTGGACATCATCTAGCACTAAATTGCTCGAAAAGAAAAATCCAACGAACCCAAACTCGATGAGTTTCTGCCGTTTCGTTTAGGAGTTCCTATGGCCACCTCCCTAATCCATCATCAGGACCCTAGACATCATCTAGCACTAAACTGCTCAAAAAGACAAATCCAACGAACCGACACTCGATGCGATTCCGCCGTTTCGTTCAGGAGTTCCTATGGCCATCTCCTGACTCCATCATCAGACCAGCTCAATGGTACCATAACATTGCATTGTCATCGTACTTACATAAGTATACCAAATTTCAGCTCAATCGGTTGAGGAGAAGTGGTCTTAAATTCAGTTGCAAGATTTGTCCCACACATACTAACAAGTGAAGTCAATATAAAGCTTGTAAAATAGGCATAATATCTGATGGAGATGTAATTTCTTGGCTACGCTAACACCTTAAAACCAAGAGCTTTTTATGTGAGTTACTCGTCGCTTTATCTATCTAAAATAATTATTAAGGTATACTATCTCCACACAAAATTTTTGCAAACATCAAACGTGTAAGCTAATGCGTCAGTCCATCTCGTACTGGAGCCGAACCTAAGCTGTTCGTGACGGCATACTTTAGGCTGATCCATCATCAGTAACGACGGCAATTTGCGTCTCCTGCCCGTAAACAAACCACAATAATGCAAATGGCAGACTCCTACGACTGATTACCGTCTTCACACCCATCAGAATTGATGTTACTCATCCAAACAAGTTGTACTTATCACCTGCCTATAGAGTTGGTACTCGTTTAGCATACAGTCAGCCAAAAAGTTCGCAACACGTCTTTGTTACACTTGAAATAAGGCTGTGTCAACATTTCGGCCAGCTTGGGTGTCACGAACTATTTGACGCCGACTGTTACTATCTGTAATATTATGTATAATATGTATACCCAAAGTATTTTTTGCAATTGCAATTGCAAAATTCAAATATTTTGTATTAAATATGTTATCCAGCAAATACATCACATTAGTTACACTAATCATTTAACCAATATACCTAACTAGCGGCCGCCCGCAACTTCGTACGCGTGGATCCCGTTTTACCCCCGTAGGGGTGGAGTTTCGTAAAATCCTTTCTTAGTGGATGCGTACGTCATAACATCTACCTGCATGCCAAATTTCAGCCCGATTCGTCCAGTGGTGTAGGCTGTGCGTTGATAGATCACTATGTCAGTCAGTCAGTCACCTTTGAATTATAAATATTTAGATATCGGCTAGTAAATCGAAGTTTGTAAGTCTTCTGTAGAGTATGTCGTCATAAGCGCAGCGGAATGCCTCCATCATTGAAATCAAGTTAGCATTCGCTTGTCGGCCGGCCATAACAATAATAGTACGTTTGAGCCAATCATGGCGGGTGTCTGCTTTCTCTATGCCAACGTTTTATTGGCTGTCTATTACTTTGTTGTAATATCAAT